>NW_002476388.1:0-25276 GCF_000189635.1 Tetrahymena thermophila SB210
GTTACAATTATAATGAATCCAAAAATAATTTTTTACTATTAAATCCATCTTATAGCTGAGTGTCTGTTCATTTTATGCAAGATTTTCCATCATGTATATACCAAGTTTGTTTAGAAAAGCTTCAATATATTTATTTATACAACTAAATATGATTTTATAATATATTAAAAATCTCTCATATAACAACTATCAAAAAAAGTTTGAAGTAAATACTATCAAATCCACTAATTAGATAAATTTACCACAATATTTTAGATTAGTTTTTGATTTGAATAAATAGTAAGCGATTTAAGTGAATTAATTTCTCCAAGATCAAATTTTGGTATTTTTTATCTTTGGAATTAAGAAAGAGGAAAAAAAAAGCGTATTGATTACGAAATCTAATCAAAGTGGTTTTGATATAATTATATAATATAATTTGTTATTCATTTATTTAAATTCAATCAGAATAAAACATATTACTTAAAAGAAGATAGATTATGATTGTATAAAAAATTGATATAACTAATTTAATTAATTTTTTGTTACAACACAGAAAATACCCATAATATCCAAAAATGCTCTTTCTTTTAATATCCACTAGATCCAATATTTGTAAAGTGATTAATAACAAGATTTTAATCTTTGATTACATAAACTTTTATTAGCTTAAGATGCTTAATTTAACTAAGAAAAAAAATAGCTGTAGCTTATCAATTTAATATAATAAAAGCAAAGCATTTGTTTCTTCACACATACTTTTTAGGATAATAATAATCAAAATATATTTTTAAAATATAGCGTAGTGTAGTGTAGTGTCATTTTATTTAAAAAACTTAAATTTAACAATTTTAAAAAGAAAATATTCATATTAATTATCTTCCATTTAATAATAAACTATTAATATAATTATTGTCCTTTATATAGAAGAGACAAAATTAGCTAGAATATGTTTTAAAATAAAGGATATTTATCTATAATATTTATTACCCTCATCAATGATTAGTATAAAATTATATGTAAAATGATATGAGTAATTTTGAACGACTTTAAATTTGTTAAAAATTGATACAGACTTAAAGATAGATCAAAAAGAAATTAGCTGTAAATAAATAGAGAAAATTGTGAAGAATGAATATAATGACAATAACAATCAAATATATGTAAATAAAAAAAGGATAGCTCTATTCATTTTTAACCATTTGTTAATTAACTTCTATTTACAAAATATAAAGTATAGTAATAGTGTATAGATTTCTCAATCAAAATAATAATTAATTTAATTAATAGTTGTTACTCACAAATCAGAAAAAAAAGATATAAAAGTTAAGTATTAATTTACTTGCTTAATAGCAAAGTAAAGATTACTGTATTAATAAACTCCTTTTTGTGTGTATGATTGCCTTTTATAAAAATGCGCATATTCTTATCATATGCATAAAAACAAAGCATTTATCTAGCTAAAAAAATAACTTCAAATGAAATTGTGACATCAAGTGTTTAGATTACACTTAAAAATAAATATCTTTAAAAATAAAAACTAATTAATTATTTTTTTTGCTCTTTTGTCTTATCTGTCTTGATTCCATTTTTTTCTTTTTCTCAAAGTAAGTCATCTTAAAAAAAATTACGATATAAAAAATTAAAATTATTTTTAGTTTAAATTTTAAAGTGTAGATTTATATATAACCCATTTCAAAGTATTCACCCCCATCCTCTAAAATTTGATATAAAAATTTCCCATTCTTCAAAATCTATAAGATTAAGTGCTTAATTTTTCATTTGAATATTAAAAACAAAGATGATACAGTATATTAAAATATTTAGTTTATACAATCCTTATTAGATCTAATTTAATTTATATTTTTTACCATATTTATTGGTAATAATTGTATTAAAACTTTAATCATTAAAAGTGTAAGAAAAAAAATGAACTTGCTTTATACAAATCAAACTCAAATAAAAAGCAGTAGCAAAAATTTTTTTACAATTTAAAGAATTACCTTTTTTGTTAACTAAATATGTCAGTGAGTTGAGTGATATTAAGATATAAAAAAATAAAAAAATGTATTTTTTGAATATGATTTTTAAAAAACGTGATGTAATATTTAGAAACCTGATAAAAAAACCGAATTAATCAAATTATTTAATTTTTACTAAACAAAAATAAATTTCATTAAAACCATAAAAGTCAAAGTAAAAACACTTACCAATTATTGATTATATGAACTATCTGATGAAATCTTAATTTACTTTTTTTAATGATTAAAATAAGAAAAGTTAAAATTAAGACATTTAAGCTAATTTAAATAAAGCGATTTCTTTTTTGAAATTACATGTTAAAAGTAACTTATCCATTTCTTAAAATAGATTTTTATTTATTTAGATAAACTGGCAAAAATATTTTTACTAGAATTTTATGTTTATTTTTAGACATTATGAAGATAAGTATATCTTTGAATTCAAAATGAAAATATGTAAGTTAATAATTAAATAATCAAATTAGATCGGGTGAGGTTTGACGGTGAGTGTTTCTAAGTAGGTATTTCTTTTTATTATTTGATATGTTTTTCAGTTACTAACTATTTTTTTTCATAAATAATTGAAAATTATTTCAGAAATTAAAAGATATTCGAAACAAAATTTTTAATTATTCAAAACTCAACTAGTAAATAATAGAAGAAATTCAAATGATTTTTGAAGTTTAAGTATCTATGCTATTTCTAAAATGATAAATAATATTAAATCAAAAAATATAAATTAACCAAAAAAAAATATAATAATAATATGAAGAACTAAAAAACTTGTCTGCTCTTTTTGGCACTTATTTAGCTTTCCTATTAATATTGCCATTACTCTTTGACACCTAATATTTATGACGGTGATAGTTGTAATTGCTATGAAGGATAATACACTAATAACAAAAATTGTTTTTTTTGCCCTAATTCAAGTTTTGCTTCAAGAAGTAAAAAGGTACCTACATAGGCCTCTGATTGCAGAGCTTGCTCTATAGGTTTTTATATGACATAAGCGGCATCATCAAGCTAAAGTGCTATTTGTTCAAAATGTCCTAAAAATTCGTATCTTTTTTAACAAGCACAAAGTGTTTCAGATGAAAGTGTCTGTAGGAGTTGTTAACCAGACTATTAAATGATTAAAGATGCTATATCTCCTTCAAGTGAAAATGGTAATAAAGGTAAGGCAGCATAATGCTAAAAGTGTCCTAATAATACTTCATCACTTTTTACTACAGATTGCAGTAGTTGTGCTGAAGGTTTTTATGCTACTTCATATGATCCTTCTAATTAAAATGCTAATTGCTAAATTTGCCCTAATAATTCTAGTCCTATGCCGCCAGATCAAAATCGAACTTAAACTTCTCAAGATTGTAAGAAGTGTAAAAAAGGATTTTATAATGCTGAAACTGATTAAAGAAAACCTGTTAATTGTTAAAAATGCCCAGGTAATAAAACAACTTAAGGAATATCTTCACAAAATATTTATTCATGTATTTGTAGTAAAAGCTAGTATATAACAGCACTTCCGAATAATACTTCTCCTTTTACTTGTTCATCTTGCCCTACTGGTTCAGGAAGGCTTTTTGATTTATACTTAGTCGGAGATGAATCCACATGTGATGTTTGTTTAGAAGGATATTATTTAATCACACCATATTAAGATCCAGTTGGTAGTAATCCTGGTGTTGGAGCATAATGCTAAATATGCCCTAAAAACTCCTATTCTGTAGCTGGAACTTCTAACTCTCCTTCATCATGTTCTTTGTGTAAGCCAAATTATTATATGACAAAAGCTGCTGATTCAACTAATTCTGCAGAATGTTAACCCTGTCCTAATAATACTGCAACTTTAGATCCAGTAAGTTAAGTTGGGGATGCAACTTAATGTACTGTATGTGTAGCTGGTTATTACATGACTTAATCATATTAAGATGGAAAAACAGCTTAATGTTAGTAATGTCCTGCTGGATCAAACACAAATCCTGGTTTAAACACAATTTGTTATTGTTATGACTAATATGCATCTTGGTCAACTACTTAAAACTCTTGTTAATGTAATCAAGGTTATGGTGGCTCGCCAGCTACTACCATGGATACTTAAGGATGTACTCTTTGTCCCGCAGGATAATACTCCTCTTCTGGAGTTTGTGTTGATTGTCCTGCTGGTACTTTTTCAAGTTCTCCTGGTAGTGCTTCTTGTACAAAGTGTACCTCAGGATAATTTGCTACAGGAAAAGGAAATACATCTTGCTAAACTTGTCCTAGTTCAACAGTCTCTTTGGATGATTTTACAAGTTGCAAATGTGTAGATACAAGTGCTGTTTTTGTAAGTGGTAGCTGTGTTTGCCCAGATGGATATGAAGGTACTCCTTCTAGCTCATCAGGTATTTAAGGATGTAATGCATGTATAGCTGGTAAGTTCTCTAATTCTTCTACTTCTGGAATATGTACTGTTTGTCCTGCTGGAAAATACTCACAAGGTATCGGAAATACTGATTGCAAATAATGTGAAATAAATACGTTTGCTCCTAATACTGGAAGTTCTAGTTGCAATAGATGCGGATCTGGATCTACTAATAATGCTGATTTTAAAGGTTGTTCATGCATAGATTCTAATGCAACCTAAACAGACAGCAAAAGTAGCTGCTAATGTAACTCAGGATTTGGTGGCTCACCAAAGACTTCATAAAGTTCTTAAAGTGGATGTATAGCTTGTGCAGCTGGTTAAGAAGTAAACAAAACATCTGGGTAATGCTCTCCTTGTGCTGCTGGATATTATTCTAGTAATTCAGTAAATCAAAATTGTTCATAATGTTCGGCAGGATAATATGCAAGTGGAACAGGAAATAGCTCATGCTCTAGCTGTCCTAACGGTTAATCATCTTTAGATGATTTTTCTGGCTGTAAATGCAATGATTCAAATGCTATCTTTGATAATAATAAATGCATCTGTAAATAAGGTTATGGAGGAACACCTAATTCAGCTAAAAGTGGCTCAACTGGATGTACAATTTGCCCATCTGGCTAATATTCTGATGTTTCTACATAAGGATAATGCATAGCATGTCCTGTTGGAAAATACTCACAAGGCACCGGTAATACTAATTGCAAATAATGTGAAATAAATACGTTTGCTTCTAATACTGGAAGTTCTAGTTGCAATAGATGCGGATCTGGATCTACTAATAATGCTGATTTTTAAGGTTGTTCATGCATAGATTCTAATGCAACCTAAACAGACAGCAAAAGTAGCTGCTAATGTAACTCAGGATTTGGTGGCTCACCAAAGACTTCATAAAGTTCTTAAAGTGGATGTATAGCTTGTGCAGCTGGTTAAGAAGTAAACAAAACATCTGGGTAATGCTCTCCTTGTGCTGCTGGATATTATTCTAGTAATTCAGCAAATCAAAGTTGTAGATAATGTTCAGCAGGATAATATGCAAGTGGAACAGGAAATAGCTCATGCACTAACTGTCCTAACAGTTATTCATCTTTAGATGATTTTTCTGGCTGTAAATGCAATGATTCAAATGCTATCTTTGCTAATAATAAATGCATCTGTAAATAAGGTTATGGAGGAACACCTAATTCAGCTAAAAGTGGCTCAACTGGATGTACAATTTGCCAATCTGGTTAATATTCTGATGTTTAGACATAAGGATAATGCATAGCATGTCCTGCTGGTACTTATTCATCAAATAATGGTAGTTCATCATGTAACCAATGTAATGAAGGTTAATATGCATCAGGAACTGGAAATAGATCTTGCTAAAGTTGTGGATCTACTTTGACAAATACTGATGATTTTTCAGGTTGTAAATGTATAGATCTGAATGCAATAAAACCAGCAGCTAATCCTAGCTGCGTTTGTAATTCAGGTTATATTGGTTCTCCAGCAACATCAAAGAACTCTTAATTAAGCTGTACTGCTTGTCCTGCTGGATAATTTACAGACTCTGGAAAATGTTCTCCATGTGGAGTTGGAACATTTTCAAGTGGAACTGCAAATTCAGCATGCAGTAAATGTTTAGCAGGGTAGTTTGCAAATGGTACAGGAAATACAAAATGTCAAGCTTGTGCTCCTGGTTCAACCAGTACAGACGATTTTTCAGGTTGTAAGTGTTATGACTAAAATTCGGTAGCTTGGAATGCAAGTAACAACATATGCTAATGTAGTACTAATTAATATGGGGATGCTAGTAAAGCCACAGAAGCAGAAAAATCCCAATGCAATCCTTGTCCGAACAACTCAACATCAAAAGTTGGTGCTGCTAAAACTGAAAAGGACTGTTAAGTTCCTTAAAGTTAATAAAACACCTAATTTTCATTCTCATAAATCCTAAATTTATCAATATTTATTTTTTTGATTATTTTATGAGAAAATAAAATAATTTTTTCTATAAAAGTTAAAATAGATTAAAATAAATTGAAATATTATTTTTAAAGTTGTAATTTATTTTTTTTGTTTACTATTAAAATAAATTTACTCTAATATTTTAGTAATAGTGTTGATAAAAAATAATATTGATTTACATTTATTTAAACATTTTTTGATTATAGATAACTAATTATTAATAAATTGTGCTTTATTCATAATAATTTAAAATACTGTGTAAATCAGTAAATATTTGTATTATAATTTTAAAATAGTGTAAATTATTTTTTAAGTATATAAAAAATAATTGTATTGTAATTATTTTGTTTCACTTTTTTATACAGTGAAAAAATACATGTATGTAATGGAGATTTTTTTAAAAATAAAATGTTTAATTTCTTATTAATTGTATAAATAAATATATTTACTTTGCAACAATCAATAAAAAATACTTTCTCCTTCACTTTAAATTATTTATTTCATCCTATCTGGCATACTAGAAATAGATTTTACTATAAAATCTTTCATTTCATCTGAATAAAATGTTTCAGCAGATCTATCCCACAAATAATCTTTAGAATTTATTATTTCTTTCACTTGAATAATTAATTTTTCATTTGAAATTGGGCTTAAATTAGGGGATTAGGGAAGCCAATTTATCATGTTGATTTGTTCTTCTTAATAAATTCTAATGTTTCTTTGCAATTATTTGTATTTGCCCCATCTTACTAGCAGATGTCTCCCTTTTTTTAAACTAAAATAATTATTCATTTTTGGCATTTTGATGTAGTTTTCTGAAGTAATACTATAATTTTTCTCTCTTACTTCTTGAATATAAAATATAAATTTGAATTAAAAAATTTCCCATCCTTTTGTTGAAGTTAGTTGAGCTAAGAAAAAGAAATAATCTCTAATTAAAAATCATATTTTATATTTTTTTTCTAAACATATTTTAATTATCAATCTCCTACTTACTTACTTACTTAGTAATTTTAGAGGAACTACTTCACTTAAGTAAATTAAATTCTTAAATTTTCTTTTATTTAATATGCTATTTATTTATTATTTATTAACTTACCAAAATTATGATATTTAAAATATAAAAATAATCTTAAAAATATCTAGGTTAAATTATTTTAATACAAACTATTATAAAATAAAACATACATACATACGTACTATATAAATTCTATTATTCAAATATTTTTGAATTTATTGATCCTTTTTTTCACGATTTATATATCAATAATAGAAATTTATATGTAAGACAACTAATTATTTTGATTTAAGATAGTTGATCATAATTTTAAATTATTCTGAATGATTGATTCCGCTTTGACTTTTAATATAAATTATAGTAAAATATAAATCAAAATTAATGATAATAAAATAATTAATTAAAAATTTTATCTTAAATCAATTAATATACACATATATACATATGCTGAATAAAAAAGATCAAAAAAAAACTAATAAATAAAAAAATTAAAGGAATTATATTTTTTTAAATTAACTTTTATATTAAAAAATATCACAATCCAAAATAAATAAACTGTTTTTACCCTATCAAAAGTTTTAAGTAAGAGAGATTAATGCATTTAGCTAAAGCTAAGCCTAAGCTTGATGCACCAACTGCACTAATTAAATTGTCACTTTTTAATTATTGAAGAAAATATATCATTAATTTATTTATTAGAATGAAAAAATATGAAATAATAAAAAATAAAATAACTTTTAAAGCAAAATTTGAAAATGAAAAAATTAGTTAAATTAAAAAATAAGAAAAAAAAAAGCACAATAAAAGATAAAAATAAATGAAATTAAAAGCTAATAAATCAGTTAAAAGAGTTAGTTATATTGTTTTAATATGTTCACTCTTTCCATCTGAGATAATAATTTAAATACTTTTGCTAAGGAAAGTTTCATATTTGATTTTATTTGATTATTAAAAAGTTATTTTTGTTGATTGTCTGTAAATGGTAATTATTATGAATTGTTTAAAAGATATATTGTATTTTAATATTTAAGGATATCACTTAAGGAAGACGAATAAGTTGTTCAATTTTACATTTAAAAATATAGCAATATAAAACAAACAAATTTTTTTTACCTAAGATTAAGTTTCAAATTTGAAAGGTTAGTGCACTTTGATAAAGTAGAACCTAAGTCTGATGCACCAATTGCTCCAATTTAGTTTTCACTTTTTAAATATTGGAGAAAAAATATTTCATTAATTATTTAGTTAGTTAGAAGGAAGGAAGGAACAAATGAAGAAAAAATATGAATTAAAAAGAAATGAATTAATTATTTAATAATAAAAGTAAAGGTTGAAAATGAAAAAATGAGATAAATTAACAAAATGAAAAATAAAACACAAGCAGAATAAAAATAAATAAATAAATAAAAAGAGCTTTCATGTTATCAATTTGTTTTTATTTATAAAAATATAACATCCAAAGCAAATAAATAGTTTTTACTTAAGATCAAGTGTCAAATTTTAGAGTTTAGAGCACTTTGCTAAACCAGTACATAAACCTGAAGCACCTTCGTCACCAATTTAATTTTCTCTTTTAAATATTGAAGAAAAAATATTAAAAAAAAATAGAAATAATCAAAAATGAATGAATTAATAATAAATACAAAAGTTAAAAATGAAGAAATGAGTTAAAGTAACAAATAAAGAAAAAAATAAAGCAGAATAAATAATTAAAATAAAATAAATAAAAGCTTTTAAATAAGTTAATAAATAAATAAATGAAATATCTTTGTTTTAAATTCATTTTTAGGTTAAAAAAGATCACAATACAAAACAAATAAACTATTTTTACCTAATATTAAGATTCAAATTTGAGAGATTAGTGCACTTTGCTAAAGCAAAACCTAAGGCTGATGCACCAAGTGTTCCAATTTAATTTTGACTTTTTAAATAATGAAGAAAAAATATAAAATTAATTTATTTATAGGAAGGAAATAGTAAGAAAAAAAATGAAATAATAAAAAAGAAATAGTTTAATAATGAATACAAGATTTGAAAATGAAAAAATAAATGAGGTTAATAAATTAAAAAAGATAAAAAAATTCACACACAAAATAAAAAAATAAAATTAAATAAATAAATAAATACTAATAAATGAGTTAATAAATGAATAAATAAAAGGAAAAATATTGTTTTAAATTCGTATTTGTCACAAATCAAAGTAAATAAACAGTTTTTACAGTAAAGAAAGTGTCAAATTTGAGAGGTTAGCACACTTTGCTAAAGCAGAACCTAACTTAGAAGTGTCATTTGCACCAATTTAATTTCCACTTTTTAAATATTAAAGAAAAAATGTAAAATTAATCAGTTGGTTAGAAGGAAAAAATGGAAAAAAAAAATATGAAATATTCAAAAATTAATTAATTATTAATGTATGCAAAAATTGGAAATTAAAAAATCAATTAAATTAAAAAGAAAGAAAAAAATAAGTTGAATATAAAATAATATAGAAACCAAATAAGTAGCTCATAAATTTTAAATTAAAAAAAGTTAGTTATATTTTTTTAAATTCATTTTTATATTAAAAAATATCACATTCTAAAACAAAAAAACTGTTTTTACCCAATCAAAAGTTCTAAATAAGAGAGATTAATACATTTTGCTATAGCAAAACCTATACCTGATGCACTTTCACCATCAATTTTATTCCAACTTTTTAAATATTTAAGAAAAATAAAAAGGTATATTAGTAGAAAAAAATGAAGAAAAAATATGAAGTAATAACAGATGAATTAATTAATTGATAATGAAAGCAAAATTTGAAAATTAAAAAATGAGTTAAATTAGTAAACAAATAAAAAAAAACAAGCAGAAAAATAAAATAAAATAAAATAAATTAAAAGAATAATATTTTTATTAATTCATTTTAATATTAGAAAATATCAAAATAAAAAACAAATAAACTGATTTTACAAAAGATTAAGTGTCAAATTTGAGAGATTAGTACACTTTTCTAAAGCTGAACCTAATTATGATGCACCAATTGCACCAATTTTATTGCTACTTTTAAATATTAAAGAAAAATCAAAAGGTTTATTAGTTTTTTAAAAGGAAAAAAAATATGAAATAATCAGAAATAAATGAATGAATTAACTAATTATGAATGAAAAAGTTAAAAATAAAATAATGAGTTAAATTGAAAAGCAAAGAAAAAAAAATATCAAACCCTAAATAAATAAATAAATAAATAAATAAATAAATAATTTGTTTTTACCTAAGTTCAAGTGTCAAATTTGAGAGTTTATCATAGTTTACTAAAGCAGAGCTTAAATATGAAATACCTTCATCACCAATTTAATTTCCGCTTAATAAATAATTATTGAAGAAATAAAAAATAATTAGTTTGTTAGAAGGAAAAAATGAATTAAAAAATATAAAATAATCAAAGATAAAATAGCAGTTAAAATTTAAAAAAATGAATTAAATTAACAAAAAAAAAGAAAAAAAAACATTATTAGAATAAAAAGTTTTATTCAAACAAAAAGCTAATAAATAAATCAAAATAATTAAAATGTTTTAAATTCATTTTATCTTAAAAATATCTTAATCAAAAACAAAAAATTGTTTTTACGAAAGATCAAGTGTCAAATTTTATATACTAGTGCACTTTGATAATGCTAAACCTAAACATGATACACCTTTAGCACTAATTTAGCTCTGACTTTTTAAATATTAAAAAAGTATATAATTAATTAGTTAGTTGAAGGAAAAATGAAGGAAAAAATGAAGTAAAAATATGAAATTATCAGTAATGAATTAATTAAAAATAAAAGTAAAAGTTGAAATTAAAAAATAGGTTAAATTAAAAAATTTAGAAGAAATCATAAGCAGAATAAAAAATATTTAAAATAAAAAGCTAATAAATAAATTTAAAAATAAATGTATTAGAATAGTTAGTTAGTAATTTCAATAGAAGGAAAAAATGAAGAAAAAATATTAAATAGTAAGAAATTAATTAATTAATTAAAAGCGAAAGGAAAAATTGATAAAAAAGAATTAGCTAAATTAATGAACAAATAAGAAAAATAAATAGAAGTAAAATAAAAAACAAAAATAATATTTTTTTAAATCAGCTTTTATAAAAAAACAATCAAGATCAAAAATAAATAAACTGTTTTTACTTAAGAACAAGTGCCAAACAAGATAGATTAGTGCACTTTCCTAAAGCAGAAAAAGATAAACAAAATGCAACTTCATCACTAATTTAATTGTTACTTTTTAAATATTGAAGAAAAATTAAAAATTTATTAATTCATTTATAGGAAAAAATGAAGAAAAAAAGAATGAAATTATAAGAAATGAATTAATTAAAAATGAAAGTAAAAGTTGAAAATGGAAAAATGAGTTAAATTAAAAAAAAAAACACAAACAAAATAAAAGAAACCAAATAAAAAGCTAATAAATTTATAAATTAAAAGATTATTTAGCTAGTTATATTTTTTAAAAATTCATTTTTATATTAAAAAATATCGCTATCTAAAACACATAAACTGTTTTTACCGAAGATCGATTGTTAAATTTGAGAGATTTGAGCACTTTGCTAGATCAGAAAACAAATCTTATACCCCTTCAAGACCAATATTATTTTACCTTTTTAAATATTGAAGAAATTATAAATATTTATTTAGTTTGTTAGAAGGAAAAATAGAAGAAAATATTTGAAATAAAAAAAATGAATTAACTAATTAAGAATGAAAGAAAAATTTGTAAATGAAAAAATGATTTAAATTAGCAAACAAAGAAACGAAACACAAGAAGAATAAAAAAGAAAAATAAATTAAAAAAAAGCTTATAAAAAATTAAATGAATTAGCTATATTATTTTAAATTCATTTCTATTAAAAAATATTATAATCCAACACAAATAAACTGTTTTACACTAGATAAAGTTCCAGATTTGAGAGATTAGTGCACTTTGCTAAAGCAGAACCTAAACCTGATGTACCTTCATTACCAATTTAATTAACACTTTTTAAATATTGAAAAAAAATTATTAAGTTGTTTAGTTTTTTAGAAGGAAAAAATGAAGAAAACATATGAAATAATAATTAATGGATTATTTGAAAATAAAACTAACAATTTAAAATGAAAAAATGTGTTAAATTAACATAGAAAGAAAGAAAGAAATAACGAAAGAAAGAAAATAAACACAAACAGAATAAAATAAATTAAAAGAGTTAATTATATTTTCATAAGTCCATTTTTATATTAAAAAAATCACAATCCAAAATGAATAAAAAGTTTTACCTTAGATCAAGTATAAAATTAGTGAGTTTATTGCAGTTTACTAACTCAGAACATAAGCCTGATGCACCTATTGCACCAATTTAATTGTAACTTTTTAAATATAGAATAAAAATAAAAATTTAATTAGTTCGTTAGTTAGTTAGTTAGAATGAAAAAAAATTAAATAATCAGAAATGAATAAATTAATAATGAAAGCAAAATATGAATATACAAAAATGAGTTAAATTAATAAATAAAGAAGAAAAAATAAATAAATAAAATAAAAAATAAATAAATAAAGACATTAAATGAATTTTATAACTAAAAATATCACAATCCAAAAAATAAATAAACTGTTTTTACCAAAGACTGAGTTTCAAATTTGAGAGATTAGTGCACTTTTGTAAAACAAAACCTAAGCCTATTGCACCAATTGAACCAAGTTTACTCTAACTTTTTAAATATTGAAGAAAAAATATAAAATTAATTGTTATTTAGAAGGAAGAAATGAATATGAAATAATCAGAAATGAATTTATTAATAATCAAAATAAAAATTTAAAATAAAATATTAGATAAAATAGTTAAAAAAATAATAAAATTAATAAAAATGGATGAATCAAAGTAAAAAGTTGAGAATTTCTTTTGGAAAAATAAGAAAGATTATATGTAAATAATTTGAAAATTATATTAAAAAATAATTAATAAGTAATAATATTAATAAATAAAATATACCATTCAGCAATATGGATAACCTAATGAGATTAAAATGAAGTGTTTAAAAACTTTTTTATTTATAAAATTAATTTTAAAGTATATTATTAAAAAAATAAATTAATAATTACTTCTTCTATATTGTAGAATTATTTTTTCTATTATAACATTAATTTTTTTTTTAAAAAAATATTGAATAGTAATTTATTAAAATTTAATTAATTGTAAAAACACAGTATTGACTTTTTCTTTTTCAAAAATATTGTATAGTAATCTATTGAAATTTAATTAATTGTAAAAACATACATTGTATTTTGGCGCCTTGTATCTAGGCGCTTAAATTTTTAATTAAAAAGTATAAGAAATTCAAAAAATCTATTCTTTTTATTTTAACATTGATTTTCTTAGCACTCATCTATTTTGATCATTTTATTTATAGTAATTTACTTCGACTTTTTTTAAATAATCTGTAAAAGTATTTAATAAATATTATTTTAAAAAGAGAGATAAATAAATAAATAAAAGGATTTATTATTAATTTTGAAAAAACAGAACTTTGTTTTAAAATATGAAGCGTTTTATTCAAATCAAACAAAAAATAGCTTTAACTTATCAATTTAATTTTTTTGAAAGAATGCATCTTTTTATTCATACATACTTTATCGGATAAAAATTGTAGTCAATAAGTCAGTCACTGACGTGTTCAAAAAATTAGAAAAAATACAGAGAGTATTTAAATCCTAATAAAGTAGATTTTAATCCAGTAATCATGGGGAAAAAAATATATATTATAATTTATTTAATATATATTTAAGATGTCATAAATTAATAACATTTTTATTTATTCTCAAACCCTATTAAACATATATTGCTAATCCTATAATTAAAATATCACCAACTGCGTTGGTACAGAAGGTGATATTTCATTTAATTTTTATGATTTTAATATAATTTTACTCTTTCTGTTTTTTAATTTATTTATTTTATTATTCTATTTTTATTAAATTTAGAAAAAATTTAACTAAAAAACATTTTCACAACTTCATTCTTAATTAAATTAAAAGAAATTTGTTGTCAATTTAATTAAATTTCTAAAAATATCTTTGTATTAACACTTATATTTCTGTGTAAAGTAACTACACATATCCATACATACATAGATAAATAAGTACGTACATGATTTTTTTTATTCATAAGTATATTTATTGGATATAGAAAGAAAAAGTTTATGTTTAAACAAAGCTTTCTAGAAAAGCTTTATCTTTTAAATTATTTTTTAAGATGGCTTTTTAGACTTCTATTACTAATTATTCAAAGTCATCATTTTGTAAAAAAGCATGTGAGGTTTGTAATTTGTTAACAATACATTAATAAATTGACTTTCTTATCAGTACCAAAAGTGTTTTTAAATTTTTTATTTATTGCTCATCTGGATTATAAACAAGTTATTTATGGTTTTAAGACGCTTGAAATAGCTTTTTGAACTTATTTCCAAGCTATCTAGAAGAAATTTTATTGTTTATTGCCTTAAAGATTTGTTTTATTTATTCCTTTTAACTAGTAAATTTAAATCTTTAATTGTAAATTGTGTCAATATCAATTGGATTTAAGGAAGTAAAAACATTTTTATCCAAATCGATATAATAACACTCATCATCATAACCATATTGGTATTTGAATTCATCTGAGCTTAGATTGACTCCAAATATAAATGGTACTGGGCAATTAATTTGGCCCATCCGGTCTTTACTGAGCGAAGATATTATTGAGTAAGGAAACTTAAAAGGGTTAATGATATTTTAAAAGGTTATTATTGTAAATGTAAGCAATGTGATGTTTTCTGAGAGAAAAATCACCTTTTTTTCAAGCATAATTAGAGTAAATATAAGCTAAAAGTCTGAGTAAGGAAGGTTAGAAAATGTTAAATATGCTGTTTCTAATCCTTCTACATAGCACATTTCTTCTAAAATAGGTACATTGAATGATAATGTATTAAATTGGTTATATTATGTTGCTTAACTATTGTGAGTTATTCTATTTATCAAACTAGAGGAGATTTAATCTTCCTACTCTAATAAGTAGCTTTGAACATTTTTCAGAAAATAAGTTAGTACTCTATCAGGTGAGGGCTCCTTGATCTGTAAAGCGCTGAGACTTAAACTTAATTCTCTGTCTCTTTAGAGATAGAAGATCACTTTCTCGAAATCTATATCTTAAAGGTTATTGTCTATTTTACCTGAAAAAGACCCTTTAATTAATCTAATAGTCTTGATTCTATTGACTATTTCTAAGATTATTTTCAAGAAATAATCAATAAATGGATATTATGTAATGATGCAATAGACTGTTGGAAATAAGAAAATAGTTTTTTCTTAAGAAACTTCGTCTTGCGCGACTAGTAAATCATATTATTAATAGCAAATTCCATACATAAGCGAGTTTGAATTTGTATTCTGAAGAGAAATATGTTTACTTCTTTTATAATCATCTCCCATTAGGGTTAGAATAAATATATTCTAGTCAACGCCTCGCTGCTTTTACTTGCAAAGATTCATGAGGAAAATATCTTTGAACTTACCAGGCATATTTTATAAATCTGATTAACTCTTATATCTGTAATACTAAACACCTTATGGAAAGGCTTATTATGTTATATCCTATCTCAATTAGTCTTAAAACGGAGAGATATAACAAGGCTAAGAAAATAGAATACTTTATTATATATTACCTTTCACATATCCCTAACTAAATTCTTTTTAATTTCTAAATGTATTTGGATTTTGATGAATTAAGTCTTTTAGTTCCTCTAAATCAGGTCCTATAATCATAAACTCTTCAAATAAAAGGTCTCCCTATTATCCAAACTTTTTTATATTATCATATAGCTCCTTAAATTAACGGCGCTCTTATTCATATTAGATTTATTTAGGATCTTCATTAGTATTTTCAATCATCGTCTTCATATTTGAATCTTCTAAGGTAATTTCGTTTTCAAAATCTTCTGAGCTTGATGGTATCTAATCAAATGTTTGATTTAAAATAATATTATTTAATTAATTATTATTTTTATTATTTTAATTTTAATTATTTTCATTCTAAATATTCATTTTATCACTGCATATATCGTTGATTAATCTCATAGAATTCGTATTTGTTTTATTTTTTAAAGATGAGGATAAAGATGAAGCATTTTGATTTTACAAATAAATATTACTCTGAACTTCTAAACAATTTTAATTTATTGTTGAGCTTTTATTAGAAGAATTATTCATATTTGTATTATTTTGATTTATAAATTCATTTTTTTAATTATTTTCAAATGACGCATTCTACATTTTAAATGAGTTAATCGTATTCTAACTTGGCTAATTAGAATAGATATAATTCACTTGATTTTAACTTTGGTCACAAAAATCTTTCTAATTTTGATAGTAAAAAGAGCTTTCTGACTAAGTTTAAAGCGAGTTTCTTTATACATTCAGTTTTTCTTACTAAATTGGAATGAATTAATCAAATTTTGGTTATTAATGTGGGAGAATAGGGCCTTAAGTATCATCAGGCGATTAGAGTATTTGAATATTTATTTTCTCTGATGAATTAATTTAGTATGTATAGAAATCAGTTAAATTATTTTTAGATTTAGAGATTTAAATATTTTCTATTTTATTTCCTTGATTTAAATTTTTACTCTATTAGTATTTTTAATTGCATTTTGAGTTTTGATTGTTTTTTTTAGAAATAACTGCATTTAGGTCTGATTGATTTTCTTCTACTTGGTTTTCGCCTTTATTTTAAATTAAATCTTTCTAATAAAGTAATAAATTAGAGGGCTTATTAAGACGAGGTTAAATAGAATTGCGATATTATACTTAGTTAAGCAGCTATTATTCTAAGTTATTTTTATATTGCATGATTTTTTGATTCTTTTTTATGAAAATTGCATCAAAAGATGATTTATTTTAAATCTAACGTTATCTTTTCTCTTTTAACAAATCCTTTTTAGGTACTGGCTTGAATAGAAAACCTTCTTTCAATTATTCATATCCTGAGGCCATAATTTAATTAGTAATATCAAATTTTAATAAATTTTATCTCAAGTTAGATTTTTGTGAATCCTTTTAAGAGCCACCACATTCTTCTGCTTTCTTATTTTCTTCGCATTATTTTTATGCATTACCTCTTAATATTTATCTTTATGGTGGAATAACATCAGATGTTTCCTTTGCTTAAGATTAAATCATTTTTAGATCATTCATAGAATTCTGATATTAACTTTCAAAGGGAAGTTAACCCTAACTATAAGCCTTATTTGAATAAGATATCGCATTTTAATTGCAGCTTTATTGAAATTTATGAAGTGTTTTAGATTTTTCTTCATGAAATTCTTGTTATATTAATATGTTCTGATTATACAACTAATTACTACTCAATAATCTTTTGTTATTGTGCTCTTATTATTTTTTAATTATTATGTTTAGTAGCAATGAACATTTATGAATTATCATCATCCTCTAATGATAAATCTTCCTTAGATTACCCTTGTTATGTTTAATTTAATTAGTTAATTTC
Source organism: Tetrahymena thermophila SB210 (assembly GCF_000189635.1). Classification (NCBI taxonomy): domain Eukaryota; phylum Ciliophora; class Oligohymenophorea; order Hymenostomatida; family Tetrahymenidae; genus Tetrahymena; species Tetrahymena thermophila. Next base: position 17,916 of record NW_002476388.1, read on the forward strand.
TTCTTCTTATCTGGCAATTTTTTCTTAAGCATAATTTAGCCTGGTTTTGAGCTCATTTAATTCTTTAAGAAGCTATTGATTTTATACTAATATTTGCTTTTACTCTTGTAATTCCAAAAATAATTATTCCTATAAAATGATTGGATTCATATCTGGAGTAGAGTTTTATATAGAATTAAAACAGAGACTTTAATTGTCTAACTCGTTGAGAGCAGTTTTATGTATTAAAGCATTGTCTGACATATCTTTTTATTACTAGATTTCAAATCCTAAGTTTTCCATAATTTTTACAAAAGTCTACTTTACTTTTGGGTGGATAATTAATGTGAAAAAAAGTATTATTTTTTTTAATAATTGAAAAGTAGCAAGTAATGCTTTTATATAATTACTTCCAATCTGATTCTCTCAAATATTTATATTGATGACGATTAAATAAATAAATAATAATTTATAAGTTTAAAATATACTTATCATACTCAAGCTATACATAGTTAAAATAATTTTTAATAATATTTATCAGATTTAAAAAAACAATAAACATTGATCAATATTTAAATACTTGTCTATAAATTTAAAATAAGAAATATTAATCTTTGTTTATTTGTTTTAAATTGAGGATTAGTCAATTACCTTATTTCGTTAGTTTCTCCTATTATTTTTCAATGCTCAGATTTTATAAGTTAAATCACTTGGATTTAAATTATTTTTTAAGTTAAATCACATGAATTTAAATCAATAGATTATAATAAATACTTAATATGTTTGTTTTCTTGCAAAATACAATTGCTATTCAAGCGTGAATACAAAAAGTTAAAGAAAAATTATGGAAAATGGAAATCGAAAAGTAAGAAATTGAATCCAAAATTTATATAAAATAAATTAAAATTTTAATAAAAGATGAATAAAAATTAATACGAGAATTATACTCATTACCTTATTGCATAAAATAATAAAAGAAAAAGATCATTTTTTAGCGTATCCCTTAAATAATAGTAAACATATAAACACCTAACCTCTTAATATATCCTCCTAATATGAGCTACAAAAATTAGTACTTTAAAAGATTTTTATTTTTTAATCTTAAATTCTCGTTTATTATTTTATAAGAAAATGTAAATTAATTATTAAAAAAAATAATTTTTAACCAATTTTGATTGATGTACTTTTTAGGAAAGTTAGTTTTTTGCATAAAACTTACTTATTATTCATGATAATATTGTATAGTTAGTTACTGGCGCTAATTATATTAACTAAATCAGCTATTTATTTATTTACTTATTTATTATTGTTATTAACTATTTATTAAATTAGAAATTGATTAATTTTAGTATATTATTAAGATCTTTCTATATAAATTAAAAACCTTATTTATTAAATTAGAAATTGAAATCAATATATTTTTGATTTGTTTATTTGGGAATCTTAATATTCTAATATTTTTTCAATTATATTTAGGAAAGCAAGTTATTGACAAAAAATTTCTAATTTATGATTATTTAAATTTTCTATTTCATGTAGATTTTAATGGAAATTATGCTATTGATTGAAAAAAATTGAACAGAAAAAAAATAAATTAATATTTATTTCTAAATTGAATTATTTTATAAAACAAAAACAATATAAGATAATTCTAAGATATTTATTGATTTTATTTATGAAAATTTTTCTTAATGTAATTTTTAAAAAAAGTATTAAAACACATATGAATTGGTAGGTTGATTTATTAAAAAAATAATATATTTTATTATTTTTAAATCTTTTAAAATTTATTTAATTTCTAAATATTTATTTATGTATTTAATGAATAGTCCCCTTCAATAATTATTATTCATTTATTTATTTATTTTTTAATGATTAATGTCACTATATTTTTCTTAATTCAAATCTAATAGATTATTTCATAAAGCTTAAGTCTTCTTACTTATATTATTTGAAATTTAAAGACCATAACAGTGAGATATATAGAAGGCTGATAAAGATTAGTCCACTAAATATAGGAAAGGTAATTATTATAGAATTTAATTCGAGATGATTTATTAACTATGCATTGATGATTTTAATAGAGTTAGATTACTTTTAATACATTATTTTATTATTTTAATGAAATAATAGTGCAGAAGAAACAATAAAGCTGTCTGCAATATATAAAGTTATATAACAATCGTTTTCACTCTTCTTGATATAGTTTTCAGCTTTGACACTAATTCTATATTATTCAGTCATAAGGAATATCTCAGGTAAGTTCATGGCTTCTTAGCATTAACAATAAGCACAATTTTGGAAATTTTTATCTTCAGGTATGTTGTATTTATTTTGAATGAACTAATATAAGCTACTAGGAATATAAACAGTATCATCTAATTTACCTTATTAATTAGTTATTTAGTCTAATATTATTCTCTTTTGCATTATTTTTTCTGATATGTCTTCATCATTTAAGTATATTCCATAGCTCATAATTTGAAAAGTATCTGAGTTGCTTACCAAAGGATTAGAAGGAGTATTGTAATATTCTGCTTTTGCATCTAAATCAAAAGTAATATCAATGCTATTATATGTTATATTAGAATCTCCAAACTGCACATTATATTTTAAGCCACTTAAAATATAATCACTAGTTCTGATAGCATTCTAATTATACATTTAGTCAATAATATTATCTGATAGTCTATCAAAAACAACAACTCCGTTGTAGAAAGACTAGTAAAGACTGTTCAAATTTTATACACAAGCAAATTTATACTTTGTTTGTATATTTTTATATGATAAAATATCATTTACAAAGACTCCAGATATTTATGACTTATATAGTAAGTTTTATCTTTCAAAAGGTTCCTCTATTTAAGCAGTTTGACTTTATTTTATGTCATAAAATTGTTTAACACCAAGTCTTTTTTACTACTCATAATATTTCTAGTCTATTTCACTAATACTCTAATCAAATATGAACTGTCCCAGATTTTCTAAAAATTTTGTTCCAATCTGAATCTACAAGATAAGAGGAATTGGAGGAGAGCCTAAGTTGAGATTAATTAAGGTTGATATCTCACTACTATCTGTGCGTGCATTAATTATTTCTTCACTTACTGCATGCTAAATAATTATAGCTAAAGTTATTATAATCATATTAAGCATGATGTTTAAGGATTTTAATTTGTATTAATTAAACATTTTAAAAAATGAACTTCCTGAATAGTATTTAAACACTCGCTCGTTCTATTATAATCTAATCAAAATATCATTTAAAATTTTGATCAGCTAAATAAATTAATGCTATGATCAGTTGATTTAAAAACTAATTAAGATCAGTTAAAAATTAGATTAGGTATCTATTTAGATACATATCTGATAAAGATTTATTTTAACAATAATATCCATGAATGTTACACTTATTTGAAATATAGCAGCAAATCTAAATAATAATCCATTTATTTATTTATTTAACTATTTTTTCATTCTAAATTTATAATAGTTTTTTGAAAAATTTTGCAATTTATTTGCTAAAGTTGATAAAAGTTACATAAATTATTATTAAAAATATAATAGAATAAAAGTATAAAATGGAAAAATTCAATAAATAATTTTAAAATCTAGCTTTTAAGAATTTATTAGGTTCTAGTTGGAATTAAGTATATATTTTTTGAATTACTTTTAATTATCGTTCTAGAAAAATTAAAAAAATTTTACTTTTAATTTTATCATTATTTATGCTGTAATATATTTAAAAACTTCGATTTATTATGATTTATTTTCAAGTATAATAAAAAAAATCTTACTTTTTATTTTTTGATTGTTTTTGCTTTAACGTATGCAAAAATTTAGATTTATAAAAAATTAATACATTATTTAATCTTAATATATTAAGCTGACTTAATTATTTCTTAAGAATAACAAAAAATACAATTGCATTTACTAAAAATTAATTAAAGAATTCTATTTTTAAATACAAAATTTGATCTAATTTATAAACTCCATATTTATTTTAAACTCAAAAATAGATTCAATAAGAAAGATAAAAACTCTATCTAAAAGTCTTTAAATTTCTAAGTGAAATATATTACTATTTTTCAAAGAAAAAAATCTTATTGAAGAACTAAAATCATCAAAAGCACTTTTAAAGAATGCCAAAGTTAAAAATAAATTTATTTAGCTTATGCTTTTTTAAAATATAGAAACTTTGAATTTATTATAAAGAAATGGATATAAATTTTTTTTTTATAATTATTCATCACTTAACTCTTCTAAGTGAGTTCGTTCTGTATATAATAATCATAGATGCGACCAAAATTATATTAGTTTTTAAAATTGATAATTACATTAAACCATAAATAATTTCTATTGAAGTTCTATTTATTTAATTCATTATTTTACTGTTTTACATTTGATTTAAAATGAAATCTATAAAATTAATATTTGGTTATTTTGCCTAATAAGCCAAATCTAAAAATATTGGCTTCAATTTAGATAATTTCTACAATAACATGTTAAAAAATATTAAAAAGTATGACCTTAAAATAAATTTCTGTGTTGCATTTTATCTCTTTATATTTTTGAATTTATTTTCATTAATACTAATTTAGTGGTAGCTTTATTATTTTAAATATTGCTAAGTAGGTTAATTAATTATTTATTTTATTATAAATAATTATTTTTTTATTTGGATGTGAAAGAAGATAATGAATTAATGTGAATATATCAATATTTCAAATTGATGTCAGTTTATTTTGCTCTACACTTTCATTTGAATGAAAATTTATTAATATCAAAAAATATTAAAATAAAAAGAGTTTTTAGGATAAACAAGGCTTAAAACATTCTTACTAAAGCAATAAGTTATACCAATACCTAAAATAAACTCATTAAAAAATTCAATTTGATTCCTATTTTATTCTTTTTACTTTAAAATTAGACTTAGATTTTAAGTATTAAATTTAGAAAACATTTGAATAATAAAAAAAATTGATTGAATTTTGATTGATATTTTATTGCTTAAAAATATTTGGATAGTTGTTTAAATCATATATTTGTTTTTTGTTAATATAGTTAAATAAAATATAAATAATTAATTATAAATCAAATATTTTTTCAGAAAATATCATTTTTTAGATTGAATAGTTTTTATAAATAAATATCAATTATTTTTAAACATAATATCATATCAATTTTCGTTAAAGATATACCAAAAAAATAATTAAAATTTAAAAACAAAACAAGCAACATAAAATACAAATAGCTAAGTTTAGAACATATTAATAAAAAATGTTACAAAAAATTAACAAATTTATTAAAAAGAGATACTGGAAAAAAAATATTTTAAAAAAGATGTGCTTATTGAAGTGTTAAAGAATAAATAAATAATTTAGAGTTATTCTTTTTATTTTTCATCAGATAGATTAATATATATCGATTTCTGACATATAATCTGTATTAGATTATTTGCGATAATTAAAAAGAAATAAACATTTCTATCTATCAATTTTGCTAATTGCTTGAAAATATTTAAATATTCTAAGTTACACTATTTCTTTCAAGTTAAAATTTATCAACATTTTTTTTTATAGCAAATCAAAAATGAATCAAAAATCAAAATTATTAGATTAATTAAAATTTCTTTCTTCAAAGTAAATTTTAATAAAGAGTACTAACTAATATTTCATGTATTTTTAACTTGTAATTATATTTTTTAAATTTTATAATTTTAGAATGAGTTCTTGTTAGATTACTTCTGAATATCAATGTGGAGTAAAAACTTTTTAATTAATAATAACTTGGGAGAAATTGTTTGAAATTATTCGATTATTTCATTATTTGTAAGATTAATTAGTTAATATCAAAACTCTAAAAATTGGCGAGTAATATGAACTGAAATCAGGTCATTAATTAATTTATTTTGAATGCTTTTATCAAACTACTTTGTTTTAAACAATAGATAAGTTTTCTACAAATTAACAAATATTAAAATATATACATAGATAAACAAAAAAAATTACAAATATTTATTTTAATGACTTGAGTCACTCACAAAATTTAGCAAAATTAAAAAATTTTAATGTAAAAAGATTATTTATTTTAGAAATTACAATAAATTAAATTATTAATTATAACTTTATTATAAAATATAAAAATCTATTTCTTAATAAGAGGAAAATAATTAGAGATATTATAAATATTCCAAAAATAAAATACAGAGCTAAACAGAAAATTCTACTTAAAAACATTATTTTTATAATATTTAAGAACATTAACTACTAGAATTTTTTCAAATATAACTAAATGAATAACTGACCATCTATAATTCCTACTATATATATTTTTAAGTATATCTTTTAAATATAAATATTCAGTTTAAATAATGAATATTAAATAATTTTTCTGTGATATTTATCTCTTCATAAAACCAAATATATAAATTAATATTTGATAATTAATTAATTATTATATTTATTTGTTCCTTTTATCCATTTATAATTAATTAATTAATTAATTAAATTTCATAAATTGCTAAACAATATTTTTGAAAAAATAAATAAATGATGTAATAGATTAAAAGATATAATAGATTAGAAGAAGTAATTATTAATTTTTCTATTAATATCCTTTAAATTTATATAAATTAATAAAAAAAGTTTATAAGCTCTTCTCTTTTATCTCATTAGATTCTCCATATTGATTTCAGGTATATTTTATTAATAAATATTATTTTTATTATTATTAATATTTTTTTTATATTTAAATTTCTATTTATTTAAATAAATAATTTTTATTATAGAAATTATCATCATTATTTATTGATTTGTTTTTTTTTCATTATTTGTTAATTTTATTAATTATAATAAATCTTATTATTTCATGTTTTTTCTTCATTTTTTCCTTATAATTAACTATAGTGCAATGCTTATTTAATTTATAAAAGGCAAAATATAATATTTCTTAATAACATAATAATTAAGCTAAATTAGTTTAAAATAGCTTTATTTTTGAGTTTTTAGAAAGCTTTAAATTCACAAAATGTAAAATTTGAAATAATATATGCATACCGTATATTCTTATAACTTATCATTTTTTTTTTTAAATAAATTTTGAAAAATTTACTAATATTTTAATTTTATAAAATGTAAAACTTGTATATAAAACTCACTTTTTTTTTGAAAATATGTATGGCAACTTATTCTATTTAATGATTTATTTTTTCTTCAATATTTAAAAAGTTGGAATTATATTTATGCAATCGGTACATCAGACTTAGGTTCTGCTTTAGCAAAGTGTATTAATCTCTCAAATTTGACACTTAACCTTGGGTAAAAACAGTTTATTTGTTTAGGATTGTGATATTTTTAATTATAAAAACTAATTAAAAACAA